>NW_028245669.1:0-29018 GCF_964263255.1 Lissotriton vulgaris
ATACGCCTACCCTAGATCTGAAAAAAGTTAAGAAATGTTGTTATCTCTAAATATAGCACCAAAACAAAAAAATGAGGGCATGAAGAAGTGTCATAACAGTATTCATTGTAATAACGTGGTCACAGGCAACATTATCATGCTCCCTAGAACGGGAGAAGAAATCAACTTAAATCATTTGGTCCATTGCAATTCAAACAATGTGATTTACAGCATTAAATGCTTGTGCTGGCTTATGTACATTGGCAATACCGAAAATAAAATAAACATTTGAATCACAGAACATAAGAACATGATTTACAACAATATTTGGAATTCTAATTTGGCCTTCCCTTGGGTGGGATCCAGGCACCCAATAGCGCAGTTGCACTTTCAAATCATAGAAGTACTCACAACTAGTTTAGGACACAACAACTCAAAATATTTTTGCAGAGAGAGAAATATTGAATTAAAAGTTTTGACACCATGACCCCTAGAGGGTTAAATAATAGAATTGATATGAGTTGTTTTTTGTAATCATATTCACGTCAAATCTATATACTGGATACACTATTGATTTGAGTTGTTCCCTTATTGTGCTGATTTGAATACTTGGCACTGCAAGCATTGTTACATGTTGGAATGATTTATGTTCTAAATCATGCCTACTAGCTCTGATGCAGGTACATTTGGGTTAATGTATGCTTTTTTATGTGTTATGTGTCTTTGTTTATGTTTGTTTATACTCTCGGCACATTAGAAGTGCACTGTGGCACTCGTAGTTCTCCGGTAGTCTTGGTCTGATTATATTTATTTTTGTGACTATGCACTGACGCATAGCTGTATGCCCATCACTTCTATAAGAAAATTACATCTGGAAGCAGTGCTATTATTTTTTTTACAATAGTCATATGAGATGTTACCATGAGGAGTGGTTATCTCCAGTTACCCTACTTTTCTTTATTGATGCTTTTGTGGCATGTTACAGCACATTAGGTTTAAACGCCATGCTTATGGTCCCATTTCTATTTCCTATATGGAAGTCGCCATGGGTGCTGGTGAGCTGAAGATGGGCGGTTTCACTGCACTGGTAGCATTTCAGTCATCTCGGCAGGGAGTGTTGCGTAGTCCGCTTTCATTGTAGTTTTAACCCCTTCGCTGCTGATGACGAGCTCAGCTCATCATCAGCCACGGGAGGCGTGTGCTGATGACGAGCTGAGCTCGTCATGTAACGCGGTATTTTTAAAAATGCCGCACAGCGCAAAAATCACCGCAGCAGCGATGCGGTTAAGGTAATGATTCTGAATGACCGAGTTCAACCTGACCACTTTCGTACTTATAGTTTCAGCTCAAGTCGCTGACAAGGTGTGTGCATTTTTGAGTTTTTAGAGCCTGAGTTCCTCTTGCCTTACACAAAGGTTATTTTGTTCTTTGATTTTTGCTGTTTTACGTCTCTTGAGGGTACAGCAAATTCTTTCGACCTTGATGTGAGGTATGCATTTTTGGGGGGTTTACGGTTACTTTATAGACATAAGCTACTGTGACTTTCTGTAGTACGTTTTGTTTTTTATTAATCCCTTGCATGCGCATGACGAGCTCAGCTCGTCATGAGCTACAGTGCTCCGGTGCTCATAACGAGCTGAGCTCGCCATGGCATTTAGAATGCTCGCACGCTGGGCTAATTCCCCTACTGTGCTGAGCGTTCTAAAGAAACGGGTGCGCCGTGACGAGCTCAGCTCGTCATGAGCACAGGAGCACTGTAGCTCATGACGAGCAGCATGGGAGCGCTGCGCGCATCCCCCCTCCCCCCAGAACAGCGGGGGAATGTACCCAGCAGGGAAGGGGTTAACCGCATACCGTTCCACTCAATCCTGCAGTTTATGATTGTAGCTGGAACCAGTGAGTTACTGTTTTATTTTTCAGATGTAAACACTTGGGTGCCAGACGAGTGATGGAATTGCATGATGATACAGCACTTGGCTGCAGATAATATTTGTTTCAAATTGTTTAGTGGCTGTGGCATTTGTTATTGTTATGTTTTAACTGTGCATGCTTACCTGATTGTTTTCTTCTCCCAACGGGGCAGCTCTTTCACATGGTTAAGTGTCCTAGGGTCACGTATTACAGTGTCCTTGTGGGATTATCTGGTTTTCTAGTGTGTTCAGAATTCTGCATGAAAATGTTTTACTACAATGACTTTCCTCTGCTGTAGTAACACCATCTTGTATGATTGCTTTTTAATTTAGACTTTCCCCCCGAAGAAGGGACTTCATCCCAAAATGCATTGGGCACCAACATTCTGACTGAAACTAATGATGGATTTTTTTAATGCATATTGTTTGTTTAGTCTGATGGGACAAAGCCCATAAGGTTAGGATTGGACTTTGTATTAGAAAAAAGGTAATATCTTTTAATTGTCAGAAAAAACAACATGTATTCAGAATGTATAACAAATATATGTGGCTTACGTTGTGAAATAAATTCACAAACACTGTGCACACTGTCCAAGTTAACAGTGGTACTTGGCCTACAATTTGGTATTCAGTTCACATATTTTTGGCAGCACGCGTTTCAGTAAAGCAAGCATCACTTATATATTTTGATTACAACAGTGTAGTTTGGATCTACAGTAGTGCATGATGCACACACACACATACAAAAAGGTTTATTATGCCAGGTTGAAATCGCAGCTTAAAATTGCACCTACAGGATGCAATGGCAGGCATGAGACATGTTTGAGAGGCTACTCAAGTGGGTGGCAAATTAAGAGCTTCAGGCCCACTAGTAGCATTTAATTTACAGGCCCTGGGTGTATTTAGTACTACTTTACTAGGAACTTACAAGTAAGTTAAATATGCCAATGTTTTAATGTTTTAAGGAGAGAACACAAGCACTGTAGCACAGGTTATCAGTGGTAAAGTGCACAGAGTCTGTAGCAGAGATTTAGAATGGAAACTGGATCCATGTACTATACAGATAGTAGAGGTTTCTTTCCTACATAATGTTGTCTTCAAATGGCCCTCACTCACATAGATAGTCACGTCTAGGAAATTACCCTGTTTAATGGTTGTTGTACATGTAAACATTAAACAAATCTGATTGTTATTGAGGCCCTGAAATTGGGTGAAAGTAAAAGGTACCCCTTCATGCACAACAATTAGCCTTACCGTAACACAGGTAACCTTGCACTACGGTGCAAAGGTGCCTACACTGGTGCTAGACAGCTCAAAGTTTGCCAGCATAGGCAGAGAGCAGAACTGTGTCATATATTAATGTTGGGCCTCAGGGGATGGGCTCTGAATTCAGCCCTGGAAATGGGCCCGCGTGGTCCCTCTCCCTCATTGAATTATGGCAGGCAACGGGAGAAGGGACCCCAAGGCCAAATTCAGCCCAAGGAGGGGGGTCATGCAGCCCCCACCCCCATTTAAATTTGGCCTGGCCACTCACATACACACTCACAGACACTTAGCCACTCACAGACCAATACAGACACTCGCACCACCACTGACAGAACCATTCAGACACTCAAACTCCCACTCACATACCAAATCAGAAACTCATGCCCCACTCAGATATTCATGTACCCATTCAGAGACCCAGTCAGACACTCATGCACTGACTCACAGACTCACTTAGACATTCACTCATCTACTCACAGACCCACTCAAAGACTCACGTACGACCTCACATCCCAACTCAGACACTCATGCACCCACTCAGACACTCCCACACCTATTTACAGGCCCACTCAGATGCTCCCTCACCCACTCACACACTTAGTGAGACACTTATACAGGCTGTTCCAGAACCACTGAGACACTAACACACCCTTTGAGATACTCACACACTCAGTCACACACCCACTGAGACACTCTTGCACTCACTCACACACTCATTTACAAAGGTTTCAGGTTATACACAGGAAACAGAATTTAAAAAAAACCTTAGAGAACCAAAGGATACCGAAACGTTACAGTTAGGAAATATATTTTTTAAAAACCCTTAGAAATTCACTGACAAAAAACAGAACCAGAACATTATAGTTAGGCTTACATTTCACTCATTCAAAACCTAAGGAATTCAGCAGTTATAGTTATCTGACCTAACTATAACGTACGCCCCAGCAATGCATGTTTATGACCTCAGATATGACATTACTCATCAGTGACATCACTGATGACTTCACTGATTACATCTAAAGTGATTTCATTAATGGCATCACTGATCACATCATACACAGAACCACTTACTCATACCCCTCAAACACCCACACAACCACTCAAATATTCATTCACTGACCCATACCAATCACACCTCGATGTAGCCACTCACACACCCACTCACTAACTCATACAGCCACTTTTACAAATAATCACTCACCCATACAGCCACTCACATAGTCACACACAGCCTCTCAACACAACCACTCACCCATACAAGCACTCACACACCCACTCACACAACCACTTACATACCCATTCACACATCTATGCAAACCCTCTCATATCTGCTCACTCAGCCATACAGCCATTCAGACAGACACTCACTCTCCAATTGTGCCATTTACACACCAACTCACTTAACCAAACTCCCCCTAAAACAGCCACTCACTTACCCATACACCCACTTACAGACCCATTAATTTACTCATACAGCCATTCAGACACACACTCACTCGCCCCTAGAGTCACTGACACACCCACTGACACATCTATACAGCCACTCACACACCCACTCAACCACCCATATGGCCACTCACACAGCCACGTACCCACACACCTACTCACACACTCACCTATACACCCATGCAGCCACTCACACACTTTCTCACATACCCATACAGTCACTCACCCACCCACTTGCACACCCACAAATTACTCACACACTCACTCACACACACGTACAACCACTCCGACATCGACTCACATTTATACAACCACCGACACAACCACTCACACATCCACAGAGCTAGTCAGAAACTTACTCACTCATTCATACAACCACTCATGCACACACTCACACATCATAAAGCCACTCAGACACCCATTCACACACTGATATTCAGACAGTCATACAGCCACTCAGATCACATATGTTAGAAATAGAATCATTCATTAGTGATACAACTAGTATACTAATCTAACTTTGTAGTAAGTTAGTACATATGTTTAATAGTCATAATCTCAGAAAAAACTTACATCCACTTGATGATGTCATCAATAATGTCACTCACGGTATCATGAGTGATGTAATATGTGCGGTCATAAGCAGTGCATTGTAGGGGTGTAAGTTATAGTTAGCTCAGGTAACTATAACTGATGAATTTCTCTGGTTTTGTATGAGTTAAATGTGAGCCAAACTATAACGTCCCTGTAACCTTTGGTATTTTTAAATTCTATTCCTAGCATTGTTTTTTTCAGTGAAAAAAATAAATAAAATATATATCTCCTGTACTCAGACCCATGTTTAGTATTTGAGGAGGAATTAGCGAAGGCATTGTATTTTCACAGAGTAACAGGAAACATATGCAAATTTATGCTCAATATTAGTAGGCATTATGTTGGAACTGAACAGATGTTGGTTGATAAATGGAATGCGTATATATATATTCACTGATTTCTACAGTATTAACTTTAAATATGTGCAGTCTGAGGCACTCACTATTGATGTATATATGGTTATTTATCTATTAATTCCATGTGTATTTATATTTATATATGTTTTAAATTATTGTGTATATCTTTATGGTTATGCATTTATGTACCTATTTATTTGTTTAGATATTTAAATCTATTTATTCATATTGATATATGTGGATTCACTATTGACCAGCCAGCACAAGGTTACATTTCGCAGTAACACCTGACAGGATAATGCATTTATGCAAATACCGTTGGAAATGATTGTGCTTCTTGCTGCTAAGGAATCCTTCCACAAGTTTAGGTAACCTTGAAAATATTGTCTATCAAAATTGTGAGAAAGTAACATTTTGATCAGATTATT
The DNA here is from genome assembly GCF_964263255.1 of Lissotriton vulgaris. Classification (NCBI taxonomy): domain Eukaryota; kingdom Metazoa; phylum Chordata; class Amphibia; order Caudata; family Salamandridae; genus Lissotriton; species Lissotriton vulgaris. The sequence goes on from NW_028245669.1 coordinate 5,980, forward strand.
TCCCACATGACAGTTTCAAGTTACTGGATAAAACTGAGCACTGTTTTTTGCACTTTATACCATGTGGTATGTTCACAACCAATGAAAACACTTATCTTTTAAAAAGGGAAAAAAAAGAAAAAGTGTGTACTTATTTAAAAGGAATGCCATAGGTAGTTTGGCGTCCCCAGGTAGGGATGAAACGCGTCATGGCTGCCTACATTGTTTGTACGTTGTAAGAATAAACAGAAGGTATTTTAAGATTTATGCGGTTCGTGCTCTTCATTTGCATCCTGAGAAGGAAAAGCGGAGACGAAGAGTATTCTTCGATATAAATATAAATATATATATATATATATATATATATATATATATATATATATATATATATATATATATATATATATATATATATATATATATATATTACCTACTGGCGGTCACCAGTAGGTAGTTATAGTTAGGATTATTTTGTATAGGGAATTCTCAACATTCTATTGGGAATGACTTTGGCGCCGGTTGAGGAATCTGCCTAAAACTTACCTCAAATTTGCCTCGCGGCGCTCCGCTCCTTCCCTGAAAGTTTGGGGGGGATTCGTCAAGCGGGGGCCGAGATAAAAGGGGGGTACCAAAACATGTTTTCCCCATGTTAATTTCCATAGGGCGGTTGAACTCACTTTTAGCACGAACGGCTGAATGGATTTCCACCAAACTTGGCAAAATTGTAGGGACAGATAGCCCGATGTGCCTTTGCTATGTCTCAAGATATGTGCTCCAGTGGATTTTGAGTAATTTAGGTTCAAAAAAATATATATATCTATAAGCGCGCCCCGGTACGCGCAACGGGGCGCGCACCAGCGCGCTACGCGAGTTTGCGCCCGGAAAGCTGATTGGCTCTCGGGTGTCTGTCAACATTCCAAACCGTCCCGAGCGGCCGCCATCTTGTGTCTCGGTAGGATCGAGACACAAGAGGTGGAAAAAACAAAGGGGGAAATGACCAAAAGGGGGCAGAGTAGACCCCCCTGACCCCTTAGGTTTGCGTTAGGGGAGCGCCCGGTACGCGCACCGGGGAGCGCACCAGGGAGCGTACCATGGGGAAAAAAGAATGATAGAGTTTTAAAGAAAATTTGCTTTTTTTAAAAAAATGCTCTTTTTGTTGTTTTTTATTTTTTTTTATTTAAGTACCAACATGTAGGTACCAATGCAGAGTCTTAAATTTAATGTACACCGTCTCCTCTGTAGATATCTTGCATGTTGTTTCAGAAGTTATTGTGGTATATGGAATCCATACCATAGTCTGTCAGGAAAGCAGAAACATATCCTTTAAGCACTCCCTGAGAAGGCCTAGGGGATCATGGGTAGTCTATTCTGCTCCCTTATGATGAAAAAGAGATGTAAAATACACATTGGAGATAATATAGTGGGAGAAAGGAAGTAACTATGAGCAGACTTACTATGTAGCACAAAAAAGTTGCACAGTATACTATAAGTCTCACTTTATATTATAATCATTTTGGTACTACTTCATGAATTACATATAAAAATGAATAATGTCTCAAACAATTTTTGATTATTAAATATACATTTATTATTCTGATTTTTCAAAATTTTATAAAACTTCCAACATTAGATTGTCTGGAATTTCCTCATAATTTTCAATGCATGATTCTATTTTTTCCAAACAGTCAATTAATTGTTGGTCCAGAGAGTCTTCCATGAAATCCAAGTCATCTTTTTTTTCTTCTGGATTGTTCTCAACCTTTACTTCGAAAGAAATAATATTGGATTGTTCTTTTCCTTCCATTTTCTTTCTGTAAATTGCATAAAAAATTACTATATCAGTAGAGTTAGGGTACTGTTGGGTTTAAGTTCAGACAGGTACTTCTGAGTTTTTAACAGTGAAGTAATTTTTGGGCAGTGTATGGTTTCAGCAGGAAGTAGAACTATTAAAAAGTGCATGTGATGAAGCCTAAGTAAATTCATAATTATACCAGAGAAGCCTAACTCAATCCATAACTATAACAGAGAAGCCTATCTCAATCTATAACTATTACAGAGGGACAGTATATAACTATCAGAAAATGTTTTCCCAAATTAAATTAAAGTGCACAACATAGTTCCCCTTCCAAATTAACAACTTACCTTTGTCAAAGCAGTTGAAGTTTTCAGTGAAAATAGTTTCCAAATGTACCTCAGGTAGTACTAGTCAAAATGGCTGTGTTTCCCTCTCATTTTTCATATATATTCATGTACATAACCAATCAAATGTCAGAACATTAAAGTACAAAATGAAAGTAACATTTTAATTGGTTGTAAATTCTAACACTGTTTTTGTCATGTAATTTACCTCAGGATATTTAGACAGGGCTACAGCCCAAATGGCTCAATGGAATTCCACCAAATTTTGGAAAATGGTAGGGACTGGTATGCAGTAGGGCCTATTCTAATATTTGGTGAAAGTGTCTCCAGTGGTTTTTATGTAAATTAACTTCCAAAATTTTTGGGGAGCGCTTACCGGTGCGCGCTCCGGTACACGCACCGGGAGCACTACGGGAGTCCGCCATTTTGTGTTTTGGTAGAATTGAGACATAAGATGGAGGACAAACAACGTTGGGAATGGGTAAAAGGGGGCACGGTAGACACCCCCTGACCCTCTAGGTTTTCTGAGGGGAGTTTAGGAGGTACATATATGGCCCAAAATATTTTATTTATTTTTTATTTCGCGGGGGGAGCGCCAGGTACGCGCACCGGGGAGAGTTCCGGGGAGCGTACTTTGGTAAAAAAATAGTGAAAAAAGTTACAGTGAGATAATCATTTTGAGTGATCAGAGGTAGGGTAGCACTCAAAAGAGCTTTTGGGTTCTTGTTGGACCACTTCCATTTCTGTCTTTGACATATATTGGAATATACCAAGGGAGTTTTGTGGAAAAAGTGCCATCAATTGACCAAAGGTGTCCTTTAAAAGCATTTCCAGACCTACCCCAGTCAAAGTGCCCAAGTCATTTCCACCACAGTGCACAATTAACAGGTCAGGGTGTGGCAGATGCAAAAAGGTTTTCACCAATGGTATCAATTGGTGACATCTCAATCCTCTCTGGCCAATCCACTTGATGTCCACATTTGGTAAATCAAGGTTGTGAAAATTTATGATAGCTGCATACCTTTGAGCCCAGTGGATGTAGTATGTCCAATAATCCAACAGAATACATGGTGAGAGAAGGGGCTGGTGCAGTCAGATGAAGTGTGGGAATGAAATGGCAGTTGGAACAGTAGGAGTTTACAAAAAAATTACTGTGGAGTTTCACTGCTCTTGAATCACAAGCAATCATTGGTGGATTCAGATAGTTGAAAACTGAAAGTTAGGGTGCATGGTTGTGTTCTGTGAAAGAAGCAATTTGAATGGTTAAGAAAAAGCCATTTAAAGAAACATTGCACCGGATAAGCTGGTGTATTAAGAGGTCAAACATCCTTTCTGAGTTCATTTGTAACATTGTAGAATAAACTTTTGAACCTGAGAGTTCAGTGAGGAGGGAGTTGCTATGGTAACAGGTAGAAAGGGCTGAGGTGGAAGGGTGTTGGTTTGAAAATAGTGAGGGAAGAGTTTTAATTGGTTGATATGAGGCATATGTGTGTAGAATTAGAGGTTTTCTGTGCCAGTCATGGTTGCAGTGTCTGGAGTGCATACCTTTTGCTCTGCTAAAGAAAATTTGGTGTGTGTCTGACACTGTTCTCAATCTCCCAAAGCATTTGTAAAGGTGAGTAATGATTCATTTAATTTAGATAGAGACTTGTATGCTCTATGGAGAAGATTTGGAAGCAGATTGTGGATTTTTTATGTTGCTTTGTGTCATGTTTTTTGATAATGCTTGGTAAAAAGATTTTGCTGCATAGAGGAATTGTCTTTTGTGAAATAGCGAGGTTTCAGTAGTGAAATTGAATGCTTGTACATAGGACCTGTGCTGTGTTTCTTAAATGTGATGTGAAAAACGATTTTGGGGAAAAAGGATGGCTTTTACATTTTTGAGAAGGAATAAATATTGTCTGTATGATTAAATAAATATATTTGAACCTTTCACAATGATGTCGCCTGCGTTACCACAGATTAGGAAGCAGATTGAGCTTATTTCTTTTTTGGTTTGAGTCATGTTTTTTGATAATGCTTGGTAAAAAGATTTTGCTGTATAGAGGAATTGTATTATGTAAAATTGAGAAATTTCAGTAGTGACATGGAATGCTTGTACATAGGACCTGTGCTGTGTTTCTAAAATGTTATTAAAAAACGATTTATGGGTAAATGAATGGCTTTTATATTTTTGAGAAGGAATAAATAGTGTCTGCCTAATTAAATTAATATATTTGAACCTTTCACAATGATGTCACCTGCGTTACCTCAGATTAGGAAGCAGATAGAGCTTCTTTCTTGTTGGTTTGTGTCATGTTTTTTGATAATGCTTGGTAAAAAGATTTTGCTGCATAGAGGAATTGTATTATGTAAAATTGAGAAGTTTCAGTAGTGACATGGAATGCTTGTACATAGGACCTGTGCTGTGTTTCTAAAATGTTATTAAAAAAACGATTTTGGGGAAAATGAATGGCTTTTATATTTTTGAGAAGGAATAAATAGTGTCTGCCTCCTTAAATAAATATATTTGAACCTTTCACAATGATGTTACCTGCGTTACCTCAGATTAATAAGCAGATTGAGCTTCTTTCTTGTTGGTTTGTGTCATGTTTTTTGATAATGCTTGGTAAAAAGATTTTGCTGCATAGAGCAATTGTATTATGTAAAATTGAGAAGTTTCAGTAGTGACATGGAATGCTTGTACATAGGACCTGTGCTGTGTTTCTAAAATGTTATTTAAAAAATGATGTTGGGGTAAATGAATGGCTTTTATATTTTTGAGAAGGAATAAATAGTGTCTGCTTCATTAAATAAATATATTTGAACCTTTCACAATGATGTCACCTGTGTTACCTCAGATTAGGAAGCAGATTGAGCTTCTTTCTTGTTGGTTTGTGTCATGTTTTTTGATAATGCTTGATATGAACATATGCAAGATAGAGGAATTGTATTTTGTGAAATAGTGAGGTTTCAGTAGTGAAATGGAATGCTTGTACATAGGACCTGCGCTGTGTTTCTAAAATGTTATTTAAAAAACGATTTTGGGGTAAATGAATGGCTTTTACATTTTTGAGAAGGAATAAATAGTGTCTGCAAGATTAAATAAATATATTTGAACCTTTTAGAATGATGTCACCTGCGCACTCCCCTACAACAAGTACTTCAAAAAACACAAAAAAAGCTCCTGGTAAGACAACTAAGTCTTTTTTTCGGAACATATGTAGAGCAAAAAAAATGTTAATGGGAATGTGAATATACAGAAGGAGAGAGGAAATTTGAAAAGGAAGGAGAGGCCCCCCAAAAATGTTACTACTGGAGCAGGAGAGAACAGTATGTATAGGAATAGAAGGCAAAACCAATTTAGGGACATTCGTAGACAAATGTTTCGCAATAGGGTAGTTTTAAATTTGTTAAAAAATGTGAAGAAAGGTAAACAGAGAGCTGCTTTTTACAAGAAAAAGAAAACTGTAGAGAAGATTGTTGATCAGGCTTTTGAAGTTAAGAAAAAATTATTTATTTTAGTAATCAATGGAATTAGGATACTTAACAAGGCAATTGATGTTTTCAAATCGAACAGTAGATGGAAAAGAATAATTAATCGGACTAATTTTTATGAAGTTTTTTCTGGAGAATGGATCCATAGTTCAAGTTCTGAGCCATTTTTTAATGAGGAGAGTTACTTCCAGGAAAATGTTTTGGTGCATGCAGTTGACACCAGTGGTCGAGCATATGAGGTGAAAGACGGTTGTCCGATGGAAAAAGAGAAACTTGTGTCTAGAGATGCAGAAGAGGTGTTAGCTGATGTAGTTTTAGGGAGACGTACTAAGGGTCCAGTCTACACTTGGAAGTGTAGTAGTATTTGTAGTGTGCGACAGAATTTAATCGATTTGCTTCGTAATTTCTTACGTACATATAGTAAGAAAAGTCTAAAACAGAAAATGAAGATGTTGCAAGACTTAGATCCTTGCAGAGTGAGAGAAAACACAGGTTTGCGTGGGCATTCACTGGCCTGTCTTTCTAGAAAAGTATGTCAGAGTGTTTTTCATCATTTTAGGATGTTAGCAGTGCATCATAATAAAATGAGGGAATTAGTGAGAAGGTTGTATTATGCAAGTCCAGCACTTAAGCTTAAACAGTTAAACAGTGCTATTTTGCATGGATCTGAATTAGATGTGAAGAACATTTGTGAAGAAATTGAGTTTTGTTATTTTGGTGACAAAGAGGACAGTGTAGAAATTGATACAGTAATAGAAGTTAATGTGGAAGACAAGGTACAGATTTCAAGTACAGAAAAGTTTGACCAGGAAATTACCAAGTTTAAGGTGAAATCAAGTGAAAGGCCTAATTTTACTTGTGTGTGTTGTCGACGGACTCATTATAAGATTCAGACTAGGTTAGTTGATTTATATGCAAAAAGTGAAATGGAAAATAATAGTGAATGGAAGGATTTTGCAACTTATTTGTTGGTAGAGAATTCTTTTGATTTGAGTTCTGATCAGCGTATTTGTAATTATTGTTTTAAAAAGTTAAATGAAAACAGAATGCCTGCTAGAGCTGTTCATAATGATCTTGAGTTGGTAGACATTCCTTCTGAATTGATGGATTTAAATACCTATTAATCTATTTTGATTCAATGTGTCCATCCTTTTCAGGCTATTGTTTGCATGGAGCCTAAGATAGGGAAATTGCCTCCTTCAGATTTACAGTGAGGATTAAAGGGAAGAGTTGTTTATTTGCCTCTAGATTTCAAGAAAAATATTGATACAATTGGTGTAGAAAGAGTGGAAGAGGAACCTCTGGTTATTCTAGTTAATGGGGTTCCGACAAAGAGTAAGAAAATCTGGCAAGATTTAATGGATGTGAGGAAAGTCAAAAACAATGAGTACTACAAACATGTATGTGTTGGAGCAGAGGAAATAGCTACAGAAGAAGACAGTGATTGTTCAGCCGGCCAAATTGAAAAAGTTGATGTGTCTAGAAGTGAAGAAATATATGAACATTATATTGTTCATCCTTTGCATTCCAAAGAAGTAATGGGGAATGCAATTGACTTGTTTCAAATGAAATCAGCAAAAGGAAGTCCCATTAGTGTATGGTAAGAAAGTTTGGAAGCTCGTAGTTTTCCGAAGTTATTTCCAACATGTCGAGGTGGACGATATGACGATAGACCAGGTTAAATTCCTGCAGCTGAATTCCGGACTTTAAGATTATATGCTGAAGATCCAAGGTTTCGTCAATGCATTCCGTATTTGTTTCATCTACTGTATGAAAGTGACTTGTCTGGGCTTTCTTATGCAGTGAACCATATACTGAAAAGTGGAGCACATTTGCAAAATGTTTTGGCGAGGGACTTTATGGAGAAAGTCAATCTGCAAGACAGCATTTTGGAATCTCAGCTAATCAATCTCATGGCATGTCAGTGTGGTACAAACGAGTATTGGTTCCGTCGTCATGGGTCATGGGGAATTGAATTGTATGCTAAGAAACTTAGGAACTCCTACATGGTTCCTCACTCTTAGCTGTGCTGAGTATGCATGGGACGACTTACTTCAATTTCTACGAGAGACAAATGGAAACATACAAAATATAGAATTCAAAACACCTGGAGAACTGTGTTCTTTGGATCCAGTGAATGTATTCAGATATTTCAATCACAGATTTGAAGTTATGATGTCTTTCATTACCAACAAAAAAAAATCCTCCCCTTGGAGAGGTTTTGGATTTCTTTTGGGAAAGGAGTATCAAGCGAGAGGTGCTCCTCACATACATATGTTGTTATGGATTAAAGATGCATCTAAATTTGGAACTGATTTAGATGACACAGTGAGGAGTTTCATTGAAGAGTATTCAACATGTGCTGTTCCGAAAACTACCGAAGAAAACAGTTTAAGGCAACAAGTTTTACGGTTTCAATCCCATCGTTGTGGAAAGTACTGTCGTCGGAAATTTAGAAACAAGCACAAAATGTCGTTTCGGGTTTCCACGGCCACTGATTTCTAAAGGAAGAGTAAATAATTGGATGTCTTCTCTGCGACATACTGTGACGAGGAAATCACAAAAAAATACATACAATTTAAAAAGAAACGAAGAGTCCAAGTACATTAACGACTAAAACCCAGTTATTTTGTCCATGTGGAATGCTAACATGGATATTCAGTTTGTTGCTGACAACTCTATTGCTGTGGCTCGATATGTGGCATCTTACATCACAAAAAAAGAAAAGACAGAACTGAAGGAAATGTGGGAGGACATTTCACATGAAAAGAGTATAAGTAAAAAATTATACAGTTTCAGTCTGAAGATGTTGTCGCATCGAGAAATTGGAACATATGAATGTTCTGATCGGTTATCATCAGCAAGTCTCTATGCCAAATCTAGAACAATCATTTGGGTGAGTCTAGGTCTTGCTGCAACACAAAACCGAGTTTTGAAATCTGTACAAGAAATTAAGTATTTGGCGGAGAAAGAACCAAACAGTACAGATATTTTGAAGACAAACATGTTGGATACATACTATCAAAATAGAAGTAGTCATTTTGAGAACACTTGTTTGTATGAAGTTCTGCAAAACTATAGTTATAAGAGGAACATCACAGAAGATATCAATAATGGAAAATATTCTGTCATTGGGTATGAAGGATGTCTAGTGAAGCAGAGAAAAGGCCATTTGATTAATCATCGAAAATTGAGTTGCGAATCTCCAGACAAAAGGGAATTTTACTATTTAGCTCTTTTGCAACTCTTTAAGCCATGGCGTACAGAAGAGGAACTACTTGGAGATTTTCTCTGTTACCAAGATTCTTTTAATGCAACCAAGGATACCATAGAATGTCCTGTTTTTCCAAATTATCTGCAAATGTTGAACGAAGAAATAGAGCAAGAAGCCACAATTGCTGCAGCGATTGCTAGAGACAGTTCTCAAGACAGTCAGAGTTCTACTTCATTGAGTCAGGATCCACTAGGAGGACCAATTATCCAAAATAAAGCTGCCACTGCCATGGATGAGGTGGAAAGAGCTATGGAACAAGCTCAAGAGGATGTAGTTAACTTGGAAGATTTGGTGAAACAACTAAACGTTGAGCAGAAACAGATATATGACGAAGTCACAGAACAGATTGAACATGGATTCAGTCATGAGAAAAAAGAGTGCTCATGTATGTCATTTAAGCCTGTCCGACTGTACGTAAGTGGAGAAGCGGGAACTGGAAAAAGTTTTCTGATTAAAGCAATTGCAACTTATCTGCAGAAAAGGACTGAATCACCGCTGTCTTGTGTTGTAACCGATCCAACTGGACTGGCAGCACATAACATTAAAGGGATTACTCTACATCGTTTACTGATGCTACCAGTTGAGCATGATAATAAATTGCAATACAACAAGCTATCTTGAGATGCGTGTTCTGAGGTTTCCAGAGTCCTGAAGAAAATGAAACTTCTTATCATTGATGAAGTAAGCATGGTCTCAAATCTAATGCTTGCTTTTGTGCATTTGAGAATGCAAGAAAATCTTAGAACAGAGTATGATGTGTTAATTGGAGAGAAACACATTATTGCTTTTGGAGATCTATTGCAGTTGACTCCAGTAAAAGGACAACCAGTGTTTAAAATGCTCACACATGAAGATACCAGGAAGTCCCTAGGAAGCATTAGAAACGTTAATATATGGTTATATTTCAAATATGCATAACTGCTTCAAAGTATGCAACAGGCAAAGGATGAAGATTATAAAAATATTCTACAAGATGTAAGAATCGGAAAACTAAGTGAGCATGGGAAAGAAGCTTTACATGCATGATTAATTTCAAATTTGTATCCAAATGATAACATTCTTCCAGAGAATATTTTTAAGAAAATTACTGAGAACAAATATGGGATATGTTTGATGCCAACTCTGCAAGAATGTTCCATCTTCAACAACAAAATGTTAAAGTTAGAAAATGAAGAGATTCTGAAACTGGAAGCTATAGATAAAATAGAGCATATGGGAGCAACAATTATTTTGTCAGAAAATTTGAAATTAAAATTGGATTAATTAGAGAAGAGTATATCTAAAACTGCTGGTTTTGAAAAGACTATGAATGTGTGTTTAAATTGTCGTATCATTTTGAGAAGGAATTTAAATGTTGAAAGAGGTCTGGTAAATGGAGCAATGGGTCATGTTGTTGATTTTGTGAATTATAGAAATAGAGATGGAATTGAATTTTTAAAAATTAAATTTGATGGCATTGAGCAAGTGCAACAAATCAGTCGTTGTCCTGCTAGATTTTTGCTTGTAAAAGACTTATATGTTCGCCGAAAACAGTTTCCTGTTTGTTTGGCATATGCAGTGACAATTCATAAATCTCAAGGTTTAAGTGTAGATAGTGCTTTGGTGAACATTGGAAGTTCTGTGTTTAAAGAGGGTATGGCATATGTGGCATTATCACGAGTCAGAACTTTATCAGGATTGTACTTGATTAAGTGTGATGAGACAAAGATTTGTGCAGATCTAGATTGTGGTAAAGAATACAATAGGTTAAGAAGAGAGTATGCTCCACATTTGCCTCAATATCCTCTGTTTGAAAAACGTGTGGTAGGCCGAAAAAGAAGAAATGAGAATAATTGCAGTGAGGTAGTAGCAAAAAGACAAAAAGTAGATGAAACTGTAATTGTAAGCAGAAAGAAAAAGGATTCTGTTGAAGATGTTGTTGGATTTCAGTTTGAAAACAGTCTGGTGTCAACTGCTATGCTAATGTAGTGGTTAATGTTAGTTTTTTTCTTCAAACTTTACAAGAACAGATTGTTGAAAATCGGGATCAAAGATTTTGCGGTTTATTGAATTCTGTGTTTGAGAAATGTAGCAGTGATAGAGCAAAAATAGAAAGTGTTTCAGAAATTCGAAATCTTTTAGACATATGTTCTGGTCAAAAAAGAATTGCAACAGGGGGCAAGATGGCTGCCGACAGGCTGTGGTGAGCAGTCGCTGTGAGACCTCTCTCCACTGCACCCCCCGTGATGCTTCTTACCTGAAGAAAGATGCGTGCTCCCCCGATGGCGTTTGAGCTCTTGTTTCAGAAAAGCCTTTGCTGCTATGAGAGCCTGAAAAGGGGTCTCGTCAAAAGACTCAGACTTAGGGCTCTGCATTTAAAGGTGACAAGCGCTTTGGGAATATTTGGAGCCATCCAGGAGGTGAAATATCCTAGGAGGATGCCTCCTCGGCCTCAGCGATCGGAGAAGGAGAAGGAGAAGGAGAAGGAGAAGGAGAAGGGGAAGTCTCTCCCGGACTCTGTTGTAGTCAAACAACTGCTTGAATCTGCAAGGAAGGAGGTCATACCTGCGACTCTGAAACCGGGGGCGATCCGGAAGATTGTCGTGCCGGCTCCTGCAATTAAAGGGAAAAAAACAGAAGGCCGAGGTAAAGGGCCAGCAAGGGAGCAATCCGTGGACGGGGCTCCCACAGCAGTAGCATCATCGGATGCGGAGAAACAGAAGATACCGGTGCTGGTACGAGGCAAGGATGTTGCGCTTCGGCAGCCTACCATGACGGACGTTTTTACCCCGAAAAACGTACAGCGGCTTGAGGAAGGTCTTGCCCATGTTGAAAGCGTCCTCGAAGACGCTGCGGAGGACGCCATTTCAGACGCGGCTCTGGTGGTTGCTAGGCAACGCTCACACACAGACTCGGCTTCAGTCTCACATGGAGGCGGTGGTGACGGTGAGCTCCTTGGTAGTCCTCTGAACGTAAGCAAGACAGCGGCGTCTCTTGCAGCCCGTGAGACAGACAGAAACTCGCGTAAGACCACAAGCGTCGAAGGGGCAAATGCCTTGGCTGGCAGTAGGGTGAATGAGGGGCTAGGGTCCGGCACAGCAGGGAGTGCAGACATGCTTGAAGCCCTAATGCAGGTCGAGGCCGAGCTGAAAGTAGGGAGCTCATGGGGCAGCAAGGCCAGCCTGGCTAATAAGAGGAGCTCGTTGCTGAACAATGTGGAGGGGCCTGAGGGAGCTGAAGGGGGCTCAGTAGAGGGAGACTGTTTCTATTCTGTGGACGAGGATACAGATCTCTCAGTTACAACTGAGACTGGGTCAGAGGAGGAGGATGATGGGTCACTTTCGGACTCCGGTATGTCAGGGAAAGAGAGTACACAGAAAAAGAGATGGACTAAAGGAAGAAAGAAGGCCTTGGGATCAGGATCACCTATTAGGGTGGGGAAGAAGCTCCTCTGGGATTACTCGGCCACCTCACAGTCCTATGAGGAGAACAATTCAGCACAGCTTCTGGCCCCTTTGGAAATGATTACCAGCACGCTGAAGCAGATTCAAGGGGAGGCCAGGGCCGAAAGTCGAAGGGCAAGGCACGCGACGAAGAAATTACATAACACTATGAAGAAGGTCAATAAACTATAGGAAGGTATGGCAAATAGGGTCACTGAGGTTGAAGAGAGAACAGGAAGACTGGAGGACGACATGGGAGCCTGGCAGGAGTTTAAAATCAACCAGGAAAAAGTGACTGACGATATACTTTGGAAAATGGAGGAGTTTGAAAACCGCCAGCGGCGGAATAACATTTGCCTTTTGGGTGTGGAAGAAGGGACAGAGGGGCAGAACATTCTGCAATTTGTTGTAAATTTGCTTTGAGGGGCTTTTCCGGAATCAGGTTGGCAGTGGGAGAGGGAGATACAACGGGCCCATAGGTTCCCCTTTACGATCAGGAAAGGACGGGGAGGAGGGGGTCAGACAGGTAAACCACCCCTCCCTAGAGCAATTCTGATTTATGTTGGGAATTATCTCCTTAGAGAAGAGCTTATGGAGAAGGCAAGGTCAGATAGTAGACGGACATTTGAGGCTACCTCCTTTTTCGCCGGGCCAGATTTCTGCCATGTCACCGTAGAGAGGAGGTGGAGGTTGAGGCAGCTCATTAAGCCGTTTCAGTCATTGGGCTCTGAGGCTTACCTCCTATTTCCAGCAAGGCTAAAGGTGGTCACAAAAGGGAAAGCATCAATGTTTTGGTCAGAAGTCAAAGCTCAACAGTTTTTGGAGCAATTAAAGTCACAGAAAGCGGGTTAAAAGGCGGGCGCTTGGCTAAATTGGCTAAAGCGTCTAAGGATATGGTACAGGATGGCAATGTTGGGTATTTTAATGGGGTGCACGGGGGATTATAAGGAATTTGGGGGGTGCAGAGAGGGATGTTTGCGACTTCCACATACTGTAGCAACCACACATAGGTCTAATTGGCCTATTTGCCCGTAGAGGGGGGAGGGGGTTGGGTCAGGAGGGGGGTAGGGAGGGACAGAGGGGCTTAGGGGGTCAAGGGGGGAAAAATGGTGGAGTAGAATTGGATTGTACTGGTTGGAACAGCACAGAGGAGGACAGAGTAGCGCCCAAGTAAAACAGCAAACACAGCACTTGGTCACAAAAACACAATATATGCAACATATGCAATCAAGTGATGGTTTCAACTTGAGAAACTCCTAAATGAGTTGTAGGATTGCTACCATAAATGTCTGTGGTCTAAATGAGGTAAATAAAAGGCTCAGGGTGGCGGCCCTTTTGAGAATGTTGTGGCTGGATATAGTATGCCTGCAAGTAACGCACATAGAGGCATCAAAAAGCTATCTTCTGGGACAACTGGGATTCGTCGTCCTTGCAAATTCAAAGCAAGGTTCTAGGAATAGGGGAGTGGCTATCTTGGGTAGGACTGGGGACGTAGCTGTGATTAGGAAAAAGGAGGATGAGTGGGGGCGATGGGCAATTCTAGTATTAACCTTTAAAGGAGAGAAATTTACCCTTGTTACAGTCTATGGATCAACGGAGGATGATCCCGAGATCTTTCAATATTTGGACATGGAATTGGCGCACTGGGCTGAGCCAATAGTAACTTGTGGGGACTTTAATATACATGATCTAAAAAGTACTTTTGCACAGGTGGGAGGCTGCTATCTAGGTAGGAAAAGGAGGACATACAGAGCACTATCTGATTTGGTTATACACAACTCTTTGATTGATCCCTGGATCAAGATTTATCCAAGTAGAGATGGTAGTACATTTTATTCAGCCCCTCATAGAGTGATGGTTAGACTAGATTATTTTTTGATTTCTGGGCCCTTGCTGAAGGGAGCACTGATGGAAAAACATCCCCGCGTGGTATCAGACCATAGCCCCTTGGTTTTAACTATTAAAATAGGTCAAAATCAGAGGAAGGAAAGACAATGGACCTTTGAGAGATCTTTGCTTAAGGATGAGGGATATAGGGAACACATGGAAGCCTGGATTAGGAGCTTTTTGGATATTAATAGAGGAACAGCGGCTCCAGGGGTTGTCTGGGATGCATTCAAGGCCAGTGTACGGGGGAAACTATGAGCTATGTACTTTCAGCGCTGAAATGGGAAAAAGGCAGAATAGAGGAAATAAACCAAAAACTGATGGAAGCTGAAGAGGAATTGGTGGTAGCCATTCGGCAACAACTGTCATTAGAAACACATTTACTTAGAATCGTCTCTCTTAAGGCAGCAGCCATAGAGCATATATCTAAGAAGGCAGCAGAGAACTATTTAATTAGGAAGGAAGGGGCATATGAGTTTAGTGAGAAGGTGGGCCATCTATTGGCGGTCCGAACTAGGCAAAGGCTTGCAGCATCAGATATTTCAGAGATCATAGATGGCCAAGGGGATAGTGCTGTAGGAGTAGAAGGAGTGAGGGAAGTTTTTAGACAGTTTTACACATCCTTATACCGGGAGGACAGGAGGGGAGAGCTTCGAGAGATTGAGGGGTACTTAAGCGGTGTTATACCGCCACTTATATCGGCGGAAAGCAAGGAGAGGCTGGAAGAGCCTTTCCAGGTGGGGGAATTTTTAAGGGCATTAAGTACCCCACCATCGGGAAAGGCCACTGGTCCTGACCAACTGCCGGTGGAATTCTATAAACCATTTCAAGGAGTATTAGGAACAGATATGTTTAATATGATGAGGCAAGCACAACTTGGGGAAGCAATTCCTGATTCATGGGGTGGAGCAGATATAGTTGTGGTCCTCAAGAAAGGGAAACCGACAAACCAGCCAGGCTCCTACAGACCGATCTCCCTTATGAACGCTGATGTCAAAGTCTATTCGAAAATGCTGGCTAAGAGACTCGAAGAGATTATTGAGAGCCTAGTAATCTGTTCACAGCATGGCTTTATACCGGGCAAAGGGACTACACAACACACAAGGCAGGTGATCACAATGTTTGATGCGGCGGGTATCCTGGGAGATCCTATGGCGGCCCTTTTCCTTGACGCCGAAAAGGCATTCGATAGGGTCTCCTGGGAATATCTATGGTGTACCCTAAGGTGGAGCGGTATAGGGGAACGATTTATTAAAGCAATACAGACTTTATATAAGAACCCATCAGCCAGAATTACGGTCAACAGACGGTATTCAGCTGCAGTCAAAATAGAAAGGGGAACTAGACAAGGTTGTCCATCATCCCCTCTTCTATTTGCACTATATTTGGATCCCTTTCTGCGTAAATTGGAAGGTAACCAAGGGATCCCCAGATTGAGCCTGAATGGCTGTGAAGCAAAAACACTGGCTTATGCAGACGACGTGGCCATTTTAACATCTAGTCCGGAGGGCGCCATTAGGGAGGTTGAGATAGAGGCTCAGAATTTTGGCCAGGTCTCTGGTTACAGTTTGAATAAATCTAAGACCCAGATAATCTGTAATCAGCATGTTCAAGGAGGCACAGACCCAAGAGTTGTAGAGTCAGCAGTATACTTGGGGGTGGTAATATCGGCAGATGTTGAAGTGGTCATACAGAACAACATGGCTCCCTTGATGGCTAGCGTAAAATTGGATTTGGAACGGCTGAACAACCACCATCTTTCTTTAGTGGGATGCACGAACATAATCAAGATGCTCATATTGCCTACATTTTTGTATTATTTTCTTCGAAGCAAAATGCTTTAATACACTGGAAAGTATTCTCAATAGATTTATCTGGGCACAGGGCAAAACTCTAAGGGCATACAGGTACATGACACTACCGAGAGGAAGAGGCGGATGGGGGGCACCGGACTTCAGACTATATTATTGGGCTGACGCAATTCAGTATCTGCAAGGACTGATAGGAGGGGGGGTTTAGACCAAAGAATAACTGACTGCTCATCTAGAATTTATGCTGCTGTCCTTGGGGAGGATGTGGAAAACTGCTTTTTAACATGTGTAGAATATCGGTATTATAAAAGGACCAGGTTCAAGACAGTTGAGGCGGGCATTAAGGTATGGAGCGCTTTTATGAAAAAATTGGGCATAGGGAGATTTAATCGGTATACAAGGTTGTTAAAAATAGATCTTTTCCAACTGAGGTATTTGGGGATATGACAATGGGAAGGTGGGCGGCAAAGGGGATTACTCAGATTGGAGATGTTAGGAATTCGGAGGGATTTTTATTATTTTCAGATTTGAGGGATAGGTACGGATTGGAGAGCAAACACGGGGGGCAGGTGGGGATTAACAGTATTGAGATCATGGAAAAAATAAGGTTAGGGGGAGATCGCTCGATACGAAGTTTCTATGTCAGTCTTCTAGATACAAAGCAGGATGATATAGATAAATATAGTGATAAATGGGCAGGGAAACTGGAGGGCGAGATAGGGTGGTTCCAGGATTCACTGGATTTAGGACGGACAGTTCTATGTTCTGCGTTGTTGCAGTCGCAACACTATAAAACCCTGTACTCACTCTACTACACTCCAGCCAGGATAGCAAAATGGGGAGGGACCACAGGCACTACCTGCCCGCGGTGCAATTCTGTAGAAGCAGATATAATACATATGTTTGCACTATGCCCTCAGCTCCACACACTATTAAAGGATATAGAGAACTTCTTTCAGGTCTCCTTAAATATTAAGATAAGTTTTAGACCTGTACATATATTGTTAGCAGTAGTCCCTGAAGATGGTATCTCACACCGGGATTTCATCTTCGTTGCCTTGGCTGTGTATAGGTTATGCATAGCCAGGGCCTGGTTGTATAAGAACCCTCCTGGGTTGCAAACATGGCTATCCAATTTGTTGGCAGCATATAAGTTAGAAAAACCCATCTACGCAGGGAAAGGTAGGAAAGGAAGACAGCTGGGGCTACGAATTTGGGAACCTATTAGTAAATGGCGAGCGGGGTTGGGATAGGCACGAGGAACTCGGCAATTTTGGGGTTATGTATAGGAAATGTTTGTAAGTAGGATTTCTGTTTTCTTTTTGTATGTTTGCAAATTCATTTATTGGAATCAGAGAAGTATTCTTATGACTAAAAAAAAAAAAAAGTAAATAAATGAATGAGGAACTACAAAAGTAATACATTCAAATTAAAGGACTGGCCAACCAAAAAAAAAAAAAAAATGTTCTGGTCAAAAAAAATTCACAGAACATTCAGCAGGATTGCCTGGAATTTTTAATGTATATGTTTGGTGTTTTGGAAGATGAAGGTGTAGATGTAGAAAATCTTTTTAGCCTTTCTTATCAATGGCAGCATGACTGCGATAATTGTACTTTATCAAGTACTACTAGAATAGACACTGAAAGATTTATATATTTGACTTTACCAGACTGCAAATCAGTGTCTTTTTATAATCTAGTTAAAGCAGCTGATCATAATATAGTGTGTACCCAATGTAAGTGTCCAATGCTGTCCACATTATTTACACAAACTTATGGTCAGTATGTCATTTTAATGTTCCAACGATGTAGACCTGATGGAACTAAATTGACAACTTCTATTAAAAATTTCGTGGCTTCTCAGTTATCAATTTCAAGAGGAACCTTTGCAACTGTAGCTATTATTTATCATGACGGTCCTTCGACAACATAAGGGCATTATACAGCTTATTTAAAATGTCGAAAAGGTTGGACTTACTGTAATGATACTCATTTGACTTTCAAACAACGTTTGCCTTTTGACTTAAAAAATTCTTACCTAGTATTTTTAGAACCAAAATTTAAGTAAAGGTAATTGGCCTATGAAGACGGGAGCAGTTAATAAAAGTTAGTCTACTGTTTAAAATTATATTGTGAGTAAAAGTGATCAACATAATATAAAAAATCAAGTTCTCATATAGGTACTGTAAGTGGATCTCATAGTAAGTGATATCAGTATTATAGGAAATGTTGAACATGAGTGATCCAGAGATGGGAGTATGAATATTTAAACATTGTGAAAATGTTGTATGAGCTTTTCTTTCAGAACATCGGGTAAACCTAATTTCAGAGTTTGATTTGAGTAATGTGAAAACATACTGATATATCTGACACTATTCGGCCGTAAGGAAAGGTGAAGGAATGAGCAAAGAGTTATGACTTAACACAAGGAGGAAATGAAAACATTGAGATATATTTCAAATGTTCTTGGAGCTTTTTTTTATAGAAAGTCGATGAAATGGAAGTTTTAGAGAACAGCAGAGTATTTTCCAACGAAAAGGACCTTCACGATCTACTATTTGGCCTCAAGGAAAAGTAAGTGAATCAAAGATTAGTTTACATATGTGATTTGTAAGTGTATATGTTTTTTTTTTAACACAATCTTTTAGATTGTGTTTTTTTTTCCCGCTGTCATATGATGAATAGTTTGAACTCACTGTTTTTAGTGAAATTCAATATATTCTGAGAACTGCAAAAAAAACTATCTAACATGTTGTACAAGTTATTCTATAGTTTGTATTGTGTAATTTATATTGTATTCCCAATGTCTCACACTCACTTTCCTTTTTCCACCCTCTTTCAGCTCTCTTTACTCACTCACACTGCCTTTCTCTCACTCTGTTTCATCCCCGTTCCTTTACTCCACTTCTTTCACAACCCCTCAATCCCATTTCAACTGTCTGCATCCCCTCTCTCCCTTGCACCACTTTTCAGCTTTCAGTCTCTCTGCTTTACTTCCCTTTTCCGTATTTTCCTCCTTTGCTCTTTTAGTAATTCCTCTTTACTCACTCACCTCTTTTGTCGCACTCTGTCACTATAACTCACCCATTCTCCCTCACTTATCTTTCTTTGCTTCTTTCTTTTGTCCTCTTTTTTCGTTCACTACCTCTATGTCCTCAGTCCCTCACTCTCCTTGTGTTATGCTCACTTGTGTTTATCTACCTTCTATCATTTCTCTTACAACAACTTCACTGCTCCTCTCTCATAATTCTTCACCCCAGTTATTTTACTACGGTTCCATTACTACCCCTCATTTCCTATCTTTCAGTGTCCTTCTCTTTACTTTCATCACCGAATCACATTCTCTCAGTACCACTGCTTTAGTTCTCTCCCCTCTCTTTCCTTCTTTTGCTTCCTTACTCATTTTCCTTTCCTCACTCATTGTACTCCACTTCACTTAGTCCTTCCCTTAGTCCCTCTGTCTACTTACTTCCTCACTCCTTTTCCCTCAATCCTTCTATATTATCCTCACTCCCTTCATCCCTTCATTCTGTGACTCCCCTTCACTCACTCTCAGTCATCTTCCATGCCTCTTTCTTGTAAATGGATCCTCAATCAGACTCCTTTCCCTCTCACTCATTCCCCTTTTACTTACTCCTCGTTCCTGATTTAGTTTTTCTAACTCACATTCTTTTAGTATCTTACTTACCTTCAGTTCATTTCTCTCTTCTTCTCTTCCTCTCTGTCACTGAATGTATCTGCCTTACTCTTAGTAATTTGCTCTCCTTCTATTTCTTTTTCCCTCTTTTTGTCCTTCTACATTACTTTATTTCCCTTTCTGTATCCTTCACTCTTGCTTTATTTCTTGGTACACTTTTATGATTTTTAACCTCTTGACCTGTCTCTTTTATTTTAAAATATATATTTTACTAATTATAACTTATTTTTTCTTCTCTCTTTCACAGATACAAAGTGTAGTAAAAACATGTAATTAAGTTTACATTAATTATATGATAAGTTTGACTAAAAAATGTAGTTTGTCATCACCCTTTGCTTTAACCTCACTACTTTTCTCTCACCATACCTCACCCCTGTTTCCTTACTCTGCTTCAATCACTTATTCTTATCCTCCATGTTTACTTCTCTTTTCCTTACTTTCCTACCACATTCAACTTCTTTCAGTCCCCCTGCTTTACAGCCCTTACCCTGTGTTCACTTCGTTCACTCCCTCACTCATTCCCTTTCCCTTACTCACTTACTCCACTCCTCTCACTTCTTCTCTCAGTCCTTCTGTCTTCACAGTATATATATATATACATATATATATATATATGGGACAGCTCCAAAGCAACCTCCGATCCCGTAGAACGGCGAAGCAGGAAGACAGACCACAGGATCAGGTAAGTGAAGATTCTTTATTTTTGAATTTCAGCAAAGACGCAATTCGGGCTCGAAAGCCCTTGTTCACAGGCAGAGAACATTGACCAAACGCCAAGTTGGAGTATTTAAAGAGGTACCCCAAAACATCTCAGTTCCTATCACATGATCACTAGACACAGAAGAAATACCGCTATCAAGCCAAATTGACATAACATGCTGATGCAGTCTGATATAAAAAACGATTTCAGCAGTATTAGCAAACATTTAAAAGCATGAATGCAAATTATAAAACTATATAACTGTATAAATACAATAAATAATTTCATTAAATCAAAGAATAACTCCTAAAAATCACTATACATGTAAATATATGTATCGTTATATCAAAGACAGTCAATTAATGTCATAACAAATCATGGATAGTGAAACTTGATAGCAAACTACTTGTGGGCATATGATACAAAATGTCTTATTTAGGCTAGCAGCAAGGAATGGTCAAGGTGCAAAACTGTGCAAAAAAGTGCAAAATAGGAAGAAGTATTGTGCAAAAAGTGCTATAGAGAGCTAACTGTGTGATGAATATCATATATGTCTATAAATAACAGTAGCATCATATATGACATCTGATTAAATGTTAAAAGTCATTTAAATAACACAGTATCATCATCACAGTTAAAAAAGTGCAAAGAACTCTAAAAAATGGAAAAAAGGGAGGCAGTGAAAAATAGTGGAGAAAACATAGGAAATAGTTAATTCTCTATGTTTTGGAAAATTACTCATATTCCACTACTTTACTGGATACATAGAGGAAAAGCTAATAGTAACTCAGCAGTTAGAATGAGAGCCTGTATAGATAAATATATACAGCGAGTGTGATGGGAGTAATTGCTGCTTTTTCTCCATAGATGCCAGGATCATTGACAAAGGGCGAGATGACGCCCAAAACGCATCTGATACTTTTGGCATTTGGAAAAGCAGCCTGCCCAGGTCGCGAAGGCGCCACGCCGCTAAACAATGCGGCTCTAGCTGCTTGATTACATTGGCGAGTCAGGAACATCGTGTCCGTTTGCTGGGACTTTAATAATGCAGAGCGACAGCATCGAGTGTTTGGCAGCTACCCACTGAGGTTTTTTAAACTTTGACAATGGAGAAGATTATAGCACCCATTGTGGAATATCCGAAGTAAGAACTACTATAAACATAATGCAAATTGTTGCCACGCCCATATGGGCCGAACTATAAATTCCACAGCGAGTGTGATGGGAGTAAATGCTGCCTTTTCTCCATAGATGCCGGAATCATTGACAAAGGGCAAGATGACGCCCAAAACGCATCTGATACTTTTGGCATATTGAAAGCTGGAATAAGCGATGGTGTTTGCCCTGCAGGCCCCGCACAATAAAAGGAAGTAATCACCATTGTGTGTGGCGCCTTCACTGTTGGGTGCTCTTTGTGTGGATATGAAAAGCGGCCTGCCCAGGTCGCAAAGGTGCCCCACCACTAAACAATGCGGCTCCAGCGCCTTGATTGCATTGGTGCTTCAGTAACATTGTGTTCGTTTGCTGGGACTTTAATAATGCAGAGCGACAGCATCGAGCGTTTGGCATCTACCCACTGAGGTTTTTTAAACTTTGATAATGGAGAAGATTATGGCACCTGTTTGGGAATATCCGAAGTAAGAACTACTATAACCATAATGCAAATTGTTGCCACGCCCATATGGGCAGAACTATAAATTTCACAGTGAGTGTGATGAGAGTAATTGCTGCCTTTTCTCCATAGATGCTGGAATCATTGACAAAGGGCGAGATGGCACCTGAAACGCATCTGATACTTTTGACATATTGAAAGCTGGAATAAGAGATGGTGTTTGCCCTGCAGGCCCTGCACAATAAAAGGAAATAATCACGATTGTGTGTGGCGCCTTCACTGTTGGGTGCTCTTTGTGTGGATATGAACAGCGGCCTGCCCAGATAGCGAAGGCGCCCCGCTGCTAAACAATGCAGCTCCAGCGCCTTGATTGCATTGACGCTTCAGGAACATCGTGTCCATTTGTTGGGACTTTAATAATGCAGAGCGACAGCATCGAGTGTTCGGCAGCTGCCCACTGAGGTTTTTTAAACTTTGATAATGGAGAACATTATGGCACCCATTGGGGAATATCCAAAGTAAGAACTACCACAACCATAATGCAAATAGTTGCCACTCCCATACTGGCGGAACTATAAATTCCACAGCAAGTTTGATGGGAGTAATTGCTGCCTATTCTCCATAGATGCCGGAATCTTGACGAAGGGCAAGATGACGCCCGAAACGCGTCTGATACTTTTGGCATATTGAAAGCTGGAATAAGCAATGGTGTTTGCCGTGCAGGCCCTGCACAATAAAAGGAAGTAATCACGATTCGAGATGTCATCAATGATGTCATCAGTGATGTCACTGACCATGTCATGAATGATGAAATATGTGACATCATCACTAGTGGATTGCGGGCGCGAGAGTTACAGTTAGTACAACTAACTATAACAGAGGAATTTCAATGGTTTTGTATGAGTGAAATTTCCAGCTAACTATAACACCCCTGAAACCTATGGTTTTTTCAATTAATTTCTAAGCTTTTTTAAATGATAATTCCTAACTATAACCTGCTTGAAACCTATGGTTTTTTCAGTGAATTTCAAACGTTTTTTGA